>NC_050195.1:10638261-10680761 GCF_008315115.2 Sander lucioperca | reverse complement strand
TTCCGAGTACAAATGGAACGCACTATTAGTAGCAACTGCGTGGAGGAAGGGTGGGGGTTGTGCGCGATCACAGAAGGCTTATGTCATGTGGATGCATCGACAGGATTGTTGTTATTACTTAGAATTCCTCACGGGGGAGACAGAAACTACGCACTATAGCTTTGATTCTCCCATCTGTGCAGCCATTTTTGGGTGTCCTTAGCTCATGTTTGTACAACTTTAGACTGGAATTGTATCACTTTGGCACAAAGCATTATCAGGTCTGTTAGGCAAATATTCGCTTGTTGGCCTCCATAACTATTCATTTAGTCATCACTCTTGTTTGAACCACTTTTTTTTGCATTAAGAAATGATCCTGCTGAATCTGAAATGAGTGCACAATTGGATCTAAGCTCACACCACCACAAACCTCACCTTTTTTTTGTTATTTTGCCGTGTTTTTCTCACAGCCATATTTCCAACTGACCCCCCGTGACCACACCAGATGTGGTTGCTAGGAGATTTCCAACACAAAAAAAGCATTAATATTGGCTATTCACAAGATGTCTCATACAACCCACTTCCACAGCGGTCACCCTCAAATCACTGGGTCATTGTCATCATTTCAATTAAAACAAGAAAGAAAAGTGCAGTTGTTTTTGCTTCAGAGTTTTGGTAAAGATTTTAAACGTAGGAAGGACAGCCAAAAACGACTAAATTGGAGATTGTTTTGCAGGAAATACAAACCAGTATTAACAGCACTAACGTGCTCTGGGTGATTATCCACACAGTGGGTTTACTTCATTCATGATAAATGAACCTGTCTTTTGTCCTTTCCCTCTGCCAATCCATCATGAAAGGGGCATGTGATGTAACGGGGGGGATGGAGAAACAAATGCACCTAGTTTCTTTTTACCCTTATGGTGTCTGTACGCTGCCGATGTATGAGAATATTGATCTGAAGGTGATAAAATCCCATCAGACAGTGTAAAATGCTGCCATGCGCAAAACCAAGGACATGCACTTTGGCTTTTGGTTGCATGGCTTTTTATAATTTATTTTTTTTTCCTGTTAAATGAAATCTCCAGTAAAAGATTACTAAGGTTAAAACAGAATATTTTTAAATTGCCTGATCTTTAACATAAAGGTATGTAACTGTTATAATAAAACCTTTTCATATGTAATTTCCCTGTAATTTGAGAGAATAACACGCCTCTGAATCTCCTTTCTGTGCTCTGTAATCATCTTCTTTTCTTCAAATCAAATGCTGCCCTGTACAACGTTCTTACAGCGACTTAAAGAGTGACGACTAGAGAAGCGTAGAAAGGAAAGGCTTGTCATTTCTGTGCCCGTGTGTTTGTAAAAATGCCGTGAACTTCCTGTTGTAGTTTCCTGTTTTGTGTCGGGTCGAACAACGGCTGACGACGCAAACAGCAGCTGTTTTTGGTGAACTATTAAAGCAAACGCTCTGAATCTGAACAACATGGACTCCAGCGGTCTTTATTTCATTTGGCTTGATAATGGATCTTTTTCAACTTTAACACGAATGGACATTTGTCGAGAAATATTTGACATTTACTGCTTGAAAAACACAGATAACCTCTTAAATATTTCCCTTTTTTTAAATAAAGAAATGGACTCCACTAGAGGATAAAAATAATCTTATTCCTTGCAGCTTTATTTATCTTAGTCCCATATTTCATGATTGAGTGAACTCAGTAGAAAGCAGACTCTCTTTGTTTACCCTTAGGAACCTTTTTTCTCCTCAAATATTGATTGATATAGTGTCAGGGAGGTAATTAACGCTCTCCAGGGACCAATTGCAGCCAGCTTTGCTGCAGCAAAACACCTCTGTTCCTCCCAGGTAGTCTTGCATTGCCAGACCTACAAAGGTTCCAAGGTTGTTGTAGTCATGCAACAGAAAACTCAGTTTCGACAGATAGTCTAGCTAGCTGTCTGGATTTACCCTGCAGAGATCTGAGGATCAGCTAGTCTATATCCACGATGTTCCACTTGCAGGATTGTTCAGGCGTTGCCGGAAATTCCGCCGGATATCCCTCATTTCGGCCGGATGTCTGTCACCTTCCACTTTCTTTGTGTTGGCGTTCTAAACTCTGGTCGATTTCTGAGGACTATGGTTAACTGCTCCTCAGATCTCTGCAGGGTAAATCCAGACAGCTAGCTAGACAATCTGTCCAATCTGAGTTTTCTGTTGCACGACTAAAACAGCTTTTGAACGTACACATGTTCCACCAAAACAAGTTCCTTCCCGAGGCTATTTTGCAGAGGCACCAGGGTGCCATCCGGCAAGCCGCCCAAGACTATTGTGATTGGTTTAGAGAAATGCCAATAAACCAGAGCACATTTTTCTTTTATCCTAGAATGCTGTGTGGACTAGCCAGACCCTCCTCCGCAGCGCTGTGGAGGAAGGTCTGGCAATGCGAGACTAAGGACTAAGGCATGGACATCACTTTTTACAATATGGGACCTTTAAGCAACATTCTTATTTCAGCAATTTTACTGTAGACCAGGGGTCTTCAAGTCAAGGTCCCCTTATCTGAAAGAGAGCTGGAGCAGGGACCCCCTACTACATATACTGTATTGTATAGAATTAAGATGCATACAAAACTGGGCCTACAATAACTTGTAGGGCGGCCTAAAGCCTTTATACATTCGTTTTTTGCATAGAATACTAAGCGATTCAAATAGCCTAATAATTGTTGGCATGATTTTATAAATCATGTTTTAATGCTAAACGTACATGTGGCACACATCTGTAGATGGGCTTAGTGACTACCTTGACTATAAGCCAGTAAGCAGTGGGGATTTATATTTGCTAATATGTTGGATTCATGTTAAGACTTTTTACATTTTTGAAAAAACTTTCAAAAATTAACAATAATTTGGAGGCCCACCTGCATTGACTCTGAGGACCCCCTGTTGAAGATCCCTGCTTGAGACTATAGTATTTCTACTTTTACCTAAGTAAAGGATCTTACCGGTAATACTTCTTTCACCACTGACATTCACACATTTTTCTTCCTTTGCAAATGTCTGCAGCTGTCCTGTTTCTGTTGCTACAGGCTGATGTTTGTCACTGTTACTGTCAGTAATAGTATACAGAGCTAAAGTCTTCTCTGGATGGATTACCAGAGGAGACCAGTAATGAGATTCTACTCATGCACGGAGGCAGGATATAATGCACCTGAGACCCACGGTAAGTCAGTGACTCGCTACATAAACTCTTCCCACACAACAAAAACAAAAACTCTCTTAAAATTTACATATTGTTTTCATTTTCTTTAAATAAGAATTCATGCAGCCAAGAAAACAAAGTGGTATAGATGTAAGGAATCCCACACATTCTCCAGCCGCGTGCCTCTGTGAATGTTTGCAGCTTTGATTAGTTTCTTTTCCATAACGCGCTACCAGCTCCAGAATGCAACAGTGCTTTCTGAAACAGTTTTTGAACTAACTGAGTGCAACTTTGCCCTCCTAATGTAAGGATTTTTCTACCCATGTATCTCATGCTGAAAATCAAATGTATCTCTCTAAAGCTTTCTAATTCTCACCTGTATGGCTGTTTTATTTATGTCGGGAAGACAGACGTTCACAGAGTATTAAATGCCAGGTTTGTAACAGGAACTACTTCCTCGTATCATCGTGTTATGTGAGCGCTCTCGAGGATGTATCATGGATTCTTGGCATACGCTTGGAAGACTGTCATCTGTTTGAGCCTGGCAGCAGAGGAGACTTTGTTTCCTCATGCTGGAAAAGAAAAAGTTATGGTTCCTATTTGTAGGAGGCAGTGTTGGGTGACAGTGTGCAACGGAGTGAATAAAAGCAATATCAATTTTTCAGCGAACACTCCTACAGTATGTCAAGCAGCCGAAAACTTAAAATATTTGAAAGGATTAGAAGACAAAATTGTGTGTTGCCCAAGAATGCAAAGAGAGGCACGGTTCACAAAGATGGAGGATTCTGACCTGGAAACCGTTTTTTATATGCAGGAGGATGAAGTGCATTTTCATTTCAGATTTTGGGGGAGACTTCCTTACATGACCGGCTAACGGCCACAGTTATTTTGTAGGATATCTTACGAATTCTTATGCATAGGTTTTCGTACGATCTCATCCAAACCCGTTCATGAGAATGCGTTGCATTCAACGCCCCATTCTCATTCCCAACTCGTCAGTTTGGTTGCTACAATAAAAAATTGTTTATTGCGATAATAATGATACATTACAATATATATTGAATACAAAATACCCGTGAAAAGGTTAAGTGCAGGTTTTCTCTCTTTATTCACCAAGTCCAAACTGTTAGAAAACAGCCCAATTCTGCAGTTTTTCAGTCTGTAAATTAAAATGACAGAACTACAGAGCAACTCTGGGTCCAGACTTTGGACTTAAACATGGCTGGGGCATCTGTTATTTTACTCAAACTGATGTCCATCATTCCGTTGAAAACCTCTTACTTTTCGGCTAGTTAACTTATGTTCAAGTTTCCCTCATTCACGTGTCGAGCGCAACCTCAATGAGCCATCAAGTTGCGACGTGAGGAGCAGGGAAATCTATTTAGAGCGCCTTATTTTATTTATTAAAATATCAATATTTGGCGCCAGCATATCGATTATCCTATCACACAAAGGACAACGATATATTGTCCCATCCCTACTAAATGCCATGAAATGACAATCAAAAAATGCATTGTGATAACACTTTAAATTACTTAAAGGTCCAGTGTGTAACTTTTTAGTTCATTATCAAAATCTGTGTTGCCCGTGCACAAACTTGTCCTTTTTTATGAATATTTACCACCACCATCAATTCCAAGTATTCCTATTGGCTTGAAATTTTACATTTGCGTTTGCATGAACTGGGGTAGACGCTCCATATTCATGCGCCATCTTGAAATACGTTAGCCGGTAAGGGACATATAGGACATACTGCTCCGCCTTTCGCATTTTCGCTGTCACATGATAAACTCACAAGGTGCTGCTAAGTGCTAATGGGTATCGTCGCTTCCCGGTGCCGACAAGTTTGAAGAAGGAAACATGGAGGACCACACGTATTCAAAATCCAAATTTCAGGAACAGGAGTCTTTTTCTTCGCCCAGAAAAAGAAAAAGGAGATTGAAAAGATCAAGGGAGCGGAGTCATCAGAAAAAAGCGTGAAGGCTACTGAAGCTGTAATACGTACTTTGTACTGCGTGGCGCGAGAGAGTTGATTGCGATATATGATCTCAACGCTAGATGGGAGAAATTCCCACACATTGGACCTTTAACAAATTGGCTGTGTTATTCATTCACGCCATTTGGTGATGCCATTTGGAGGGGTTTCCTAAAAATATCTCATTACAAAAAAAGCCGCAAAACCAAACCGGAAGGGTGTGTGGTCATAACAAGCAGAAAAACCTCTTCTAAAACCCTCTAATACTTGAAAAAAAAGCTAACTACAAAATTAAACTAATGCAAAAATCCACAAATGCACAGTTCGCATAGACAGTGTTGTATTTATATATGTTCAAGTATTTCATCTCTGCTAGCTTTAATGTGAATCACATCGTGGCCTTCGATATTGAAAACCTCCTCATTGTCCGAACTATAGCCCCCACAATTGAAAGCTCATTCAGCGAGAAAATTATCCTTTAGAATTTGCATGTCCATGTTCTGTATGTACGAGCTCTCGTTCCTGCTTCCAGGACAGGGGCTGCGGTCTGACCTAAGATGATCAAAGAAATTGAAATATGACAGCCAGAGAAAATGACCCTCACTTAGCAGGCAAATTCAGCGTGAAGACGAAAAGAAAAATCTATTCTGTTCCTCGTGCCATTGTGCCTTTGGTGCAGATAATGGCAGGTAATTAGTAGGCTGTGTGTGTGTGTGTGTGTGTGTGTGTGTGTGTGTGTGTGTGTGTGTGTGTGTGTGTGTGTGTGTGTGTGTGTGTGTGGGTGGGTGCACTCTAATACATGCGACCCTCATTTTCCACATTAACTGATGGCTGGTGGCTTTTCAGGATACGAAGGCCCTCATTAGCATTTTGACAGCGTCCAGCAGCACGAGAACATTACCAATCAATCCCACACTCATGAAATTCAGAAGCTAATCTTTTTCTGGAGGCCAACACCTATTCAGGGCTTGATTGAGTAATCTGTGCCTAAAAAACTCTTCCACTGTATCACTGTGGAAGAACAACCATGGCAAAACATTTACGTCTAAAGGCCTGGGAATGAAATGTTTCCAGTTTTAACGCAGTCTTTAGGGAATTAAACCTCAAAGTCACTTTATCATGTTGATTTGAACTCCCACTATATATCAGAGTTACATGGTCATTTAAATGGTCAAACCAAAATGAATGATTGAGTTTCCTTCCAAATTAAATTCAAAATTACACCCACTCATAAGTTACCAGTGCTGGCATGAAAGTTAAAAAAAATGTTTGTTTTTTTCTTTCCAGAAGCAATGAGTCATTTTAAGACCTTTGCTTGCATAATTTCTTAAGGACCTTAATGATAGAACATGTGTTTAAATATATTGACCCATGATAATCAGACTTTTTAAAGCAAGTCAATGAAGCCTAATATTTTGAAACACATCACATAAATTACTTAAATTATCTATTATGAACAGCTCGGCACTCTGATCCTTGAAAACATGACTAAGCTCTCAGGAGTCAGTTTACACTACATGGCCAAAAGTAAGTGGACACTTACTTGCTATGCTAATGCTTGCTATAACAGCCTCCATTCTTCTAGGAAGGCTTTTCACACAAATTTGAAAGAAGACTATTATCTAAAATGTCATTGTATGTTATAGCATTAAAAAGGTTCCTTGCCAAAACCAGGAAAAATAGACAGGTTTGTCTACATAATTTTGTGTCTGTGTATTAGACAGATCAGTAACTGTGTTTACATGCAGGGAGTAGCCCTGCTAAGACTTCACCTCTTTTACTTTAATGTTACAACTTGGCTTAAGGCCAGACAAACTTTACTGAACACACATGCAGGGGCGGGGCTAGAAGTGGGGCATGGGGTGGCATCGGCCCCCCCTAGAGTGCTGTCAATCGGACAATTGTGATTTCAATTCAATCAGAGTGCTGTGACTTGGCTGCCTGTTCTGCCAATTTTGCCAGCCCTTCTCACATGACCAATTAATGTTTCCATGGTGACTATCTAACATTCTGATACCATGGAATCAGCACTGGAGTAGTTTCTTAAAAAAGTTGCTGACTCAGCCTATAGAAAATGTGTATTGTATTTGTATATACAATTTGTTTAAAATGAAAACAAGTGAAATTAATATTGAATATGATGTCCTGTTTAGCAGAATTCCACTGTGTTGTTCTGTCCTGTCCAATATTACCTATATTTCTAGGCATATTTTCTGACCACCATAAACTCATCCAGGTTTCTCCTGCAGGGAAAGACTTTGGAGTCCGGTTCACATTAAGGTATTAATATGAATGGGATCTGGTTTCTATGGTGGCCGACAGGGGCAAACGCCCTGCAACTTAAGAAAACACATGCAAATAGACAAAACACAAGCAGATTAAGAAAATATCTTCATTAATTTGACAACACATGCGCAGCATTCAGCAAACACGCTGCAAATACACACAACACAACCAAATACATAAACGCACTGCAAAGACACACAACACAACCAAATACATATACGCGCTGCAAATAAAAAACGAGGCGAAAAGAAAAGCACACAAACCCAGAAAACAAATGCAACAAAAAAACGCTGCATCCAGATTACACAACGGAAGTTCTCCAGACTTCTAGAGGGAGCAGCTAAATGGAACAGCTTGATTTTCGACCCCACGGGGAGAGAGCGCTCTGCCTTTTTATTAGAGTCGGATACGGCTGCAGCCTGGAGACCTCCATAGACAATAAAAAGTCTCATGCCCTCCCGTCCAAAAACTGTATATTAAATTCATATTATTATTATTAATAACATAATATAATATATTAATAATATACAGTCTATGCTCCCGTCTCATGCCCTCCCGTTTGGTGCCTTCACTGAGCTTCGACTTTTCAAAATAATTGCTTGCGTCTGGTCCGCTATGTCTTCATACTTTGGTGTGTTGGATGTTTTTGAACTAAACAGTATGGCAATCATGCTAATGAATACAATAACTTTTTCAGCAGATGTCTTAGTTACAACATGATGGAGTTGGCAAAGCAGTTTTGTGTTTATATGTGTGGGCAGGATTTATTCAGTTTGATAAATCCCACGGTTGGCTGGTTTACTAAACAGGGAGGGACTAGAAATCCTGTCTGTTTTTGTATTTCAAGAGCGAATTGCTCCACAATACGAATACAGATTTCTCACTTATTTTGTTGGTTACCGTTGTTGTATAATCACAATATTACACTTGAGGAGGCCTACACTTCAGTGATGCGCCTTTCGGACCTCGAAATTAAACCCTCTCATGTAATATGGCTTAAACAAACGTCAACGTTAAACGCTGATACAGTTTTATATGTTTTATTACCACGAGTTTACAGACACGTCTCTGCTGATTGAGTATCACCTGTGACCTGAGCCGAGACACACCCACCAAACGAGAGAAAACATATCTCAAACATAGATTTAATATTTACAGTCTATGATCTCAAAGCAGTTGCACACCGTTTCACAACGGTGCACACCGTTCTAAGATGAACATGCCCCAGCTCTCTCTCTCTCTCTCTCTCTCTCTCTCTCTCTCCCCGTGGGGTCAAAAATCAAGCTGTTCCACTTAGCTGCTCCCTCTAGAAGCCGTCAGCGCGTTTGCTGAATGCTGCGCATATGTTGTCAAATTAATGAAGTTGTTTTCTTAATTTGCTTGTGTTTTGTCTATTTGCATGTGTTTTCTTAAGTTGCAGGGCGTTTGCCCCTGTGGGCCACCGTAGGTTTCTCATCAAAAGACAAGAGAAAAATAACTTCCACACACTAGAATCTGAACAGTTTATTTAACTACGAGCTCCGAGTTATCGACCTACTTCAGGCACACAAAATGCAAAATCTCAAGAGTTTGTCAATGGGCTTTGTGGACTACAAAGGAAGACAAGAGATACAATGTGTGAGAAAGGGGAAACATTTAAAACAAGGGGAACTGTCATATATCACAGACACATAACACCAGAGTTTAAAAAGAAAAATGTATCAAGAGAGGAACACTTAAGTCCACCCACACATAAAACAAGCTATGAGAAATAAGCCATAGTTTAATGTAGGGGAACACAGTGATTATTCTTATAGTACAGCAATACAGAGTACAATGTCTGAAAGGGATCATTTAACTTTCGTGACACAAGAGACAGATAATAAAGGTTAAATGATGGTCAAAATTAAAGCAGCAAAGGCTGAGATATTCCAACTTTTAGTCCCTACTATGTGTCCTACTTTTCCCATAATGCATCTTTCATTAGAACCCCCTAACTTCTTTCAAACCCCCACACCTGCAGTTTGTAACACAGGTTTCTGTATAAGAAAAAAAAACCTGCTTGCAACATTAGGGTTATTTTCTCTGACTTGATAAGCAACGTTATACCGCTGTTTTTACTCCTCGTGATAACTGCTTTTCATTCTGTATCAAAATGTAGCCTATTCAAAACAATGAGCTTGCACCGGGTGTTTCCATGCCAGAGCAATATTTTCCTTGCCATGTTGTTCCAAAGTATTCATGATGATTTTGATGCAGTGAACTATAACTGAGTTACTCAGTAATGGGTTCTAAATTCTCTGTGCACTTAAAATTTTGTATAAATGAATAGATCAAAGTGCTGGCATGCATTCAAGATACACCCTCATATATATCTGGTTGAATTTGGCTCGGGAAATGACGATCATCACATCGCTCCTGCTTCTTGATTTCCTGCACGTCTGCCACGGAAACACTGGGCCTGATTGGAGGCACGACACGTTCGCAATCAACAGCGGACCTTTTGCTCAGACATACTCACTCTGTGGCCTTTTGCCATGAGCAGGGCAGATGGCCAAAACAGATCTTGAACCGCTTCCAATGTTTTCTAGCTTCCGGCGTACTCTCGACAGGCCACATCTGGTGTGGAAAAACAAAGTGTGAGAAGTTGAGATGTTGTTTTGCGGCTACTGCTAACTGCACAATAGAATTCACGAGCGCGCACGATAAGAAAGTTCGAGAGGTAACCAAGAGCTCATCGGGGGACCGTAAAGGAAGAAAAACAGGGCTTGTAATTTGAATGGAACTACTGGCTCCATGTGTTCGTTTCATTTTCTTCACAGAGGATGCCCAAGAGATAATGATGAG
The DNA here is from genome assembly GCF_008315115.2 of Sander lucioperca. Lineage (NCBI taxonomy): Eukaryota > Metazoa > Chordata > Actinopteri > Perciformes > Percidae > Sander > Sander lucioperca. Next base: position 10,670,499 of record NC_050195.1, on the reverse strand, counting down.
GTATAAACAACAGATGGTACACTTTATCAACGGCGAGCACTCCGCTCAGCCCTCATGCTATTCTTTGAACTTAAATATTGTTTGCTTCAAGTCTAGCCCAAACCGACTTCCTTCCTCCCCCAAGCTCCAGGACCCGAAGTGTGTACATGCAATCATTTCCCATCCCCTCCCTCTTGCTTCACTCCTGGAAATCCCTCTCTGACGCCGACAATACCCTGATTCCCTCGTGCAATTACACTTCAAGGACTTAATCACACCGGTTGACATTAGCGCTTATTTTTCTGCCCCGGGATTCTCCTGGTTTTTACCTCTCCGATTGACTCCCCGGCTCTGACTTAATTACTGATTTAATAGACGTGTATTTTCCTTTTCCCCCTTCGTATCTCTCTCCGAGCCCATCAGTGTGTTCTTATCTACGAGGAGGGGTGTCGAGGATCACAGGGATACCCATTAAGAGAAGGTTTAATTAGGACTTTAGACAGCCGAGAGCATTGCTTGTGTAAGAAATGGCCCTTTTGTTGGAGAGTTCTCTGTCGATCTTCCACAGGGATTGCTGGTGTTAGTAGGATGGGGATGGAGATGGAGATGGGGAGGGAAGGCACAAAATGGATTTCAGAGTGTTGTGTATGTTTTTCTACTCTCTGCTCAGGGCTTCTCAGGTGCTGCAAGCATATCACTCCGCCCAAGTAGCAGAAGTAGCACTGCTTCGCCTTTCTGAGAATATAGTTCCCAGTTTATATACGGTTAGAAGATGGCTGTGTCTCATGTGGCCTTGTTATTTGTATACCCTGTGACTATACAAATCACAACATGGAAATAGGAACATGTTGGCGTTATTTTGTTATTCGGAGCAGTAGGCTAGTTGGAACCGATTACCTTCAGGATCCATGCTAGGCTAAGCTAGCGGTGGAGCCGTCGGAAAGAGTTACAACACGCACGGAGATGAGAAGGGTATGTATGGACTTATCTAACTCTGGGGGTTACGGAGAATAAGCTAAAGTCCCAATAAGTCGGCGTGTTCCTTTAAGGACTAAAGGATATTTAAATGACTTTAAAGGTGTGATAGAATGATTATATAGGGTATTTCACACTGTTCCTTAAGGTCTCCTAATAGGGTATGTAACATTGGTTGGGCTGAAAATTGCTCCAATGCTATTTTATGGGTCCTTAACTACCCTGTGAATATGGCCCTATTTGTAACAAGAGCTTTTCTTCCAAATATGGTATGCTCATGAATATTTAGATGAGCTGCGCGCTGATTGGTTTGAGCGAACCACATACACATCCATTGGAGACTAGACAGCAGGTCTCATATTTCAGATACTGCAAAGTTATACATTGTTTGTCTGCTATTTCGTTATTAAATTCACTTCTGAGACTTTTTTATGCGAGAAATCAACTATATAAAGCTCAAATATGGGCCGTTTTACGAAACTTGATGGCTAATTGCAAATTTGGTAAGACGTGTCGGACTTTAGGAGCTTCACACAGTCTGACGAGAAAACGGCAACCTCCATACCCAGTGAAAGTCACCGTTTCTCAGTTACTGGACTACCGGAGCTTGGGGCTCCGCGGAGCTGGCTGGCTGCCAGCTGCCGGCATAACTAGAGTATATTTACAGTTTGAATTTCGTCACGCCACTTATATAACATCTACCCCAAGGTCTTATAAAGCTAACAATGGTGTACAATTTCAATTTAATGCATTTTTGTGAACATTAGGGATTTCGTTAGCTGCTACTGTCCCTTCAATCCTATGTGTACAGATTGCGGCTAGTTAACTTCACTTTCAGCATAATTAGAGTATATTTACAGTTTGAATTTCGTCACGCCACTTATATAACATCTACCCCAAGGTCTTATAAAGCTAACAATGGTGTCAGATTTCAATTTAATGCATTTTTGTGAACATTAGCTAGGGATTTCGTTAGCTGCTACTGTCCCTTCAATCCTATGTGTACAGATCACGGCTAGTTAGCTTCACTTTCGGCATAATTAGAGTATATTTACAGTTAGAATTTCGTCACGCCACTTATATAACATATACCCCAAGGTCTTATAAAGCTAACAATGGTGTCCGATTTCAATTTAATGTATTTTTGTGAACATTAGGGATTTCGTTAGCTGCTACTGTCCCTTCAATCCTATGTGTACAGATCGCGGCTAGTTAGCTTCACTTTCGGCATAATTAGAGTATATTTACAGTTTGAATTTTGTCACGCCACTTATATAACATCTACCCCAAGGTGTTATAAAGCTAACAATGGTGTCCAATTTTAATTTAATGCATTTTTGTGAACATTAGGGATTTCGTTAGCTGCTACTGTCCCTTCAATCCTATGGGTAAAGATCACGGCTAGCTGCAGGCCCTGGAGCTCCATCAGGGCCTCGGCATTTTGTAGTCCAGTAACCCAGAAACGGTGACTTTGCGCGGGTATGGAGCGCCGCAGGCTTCCCTTCGTGACGGAGATCCAGCTAGCTCACAGCGAGCCAGAGTCTATGAAGTAGGACACGCTGGGCGGCGAGGCAGCACCAGCCGCTGTCACGTAGCCTGCTGAGCTCCTGCTGAACTGCGACACACAGTCGGACAAAATTTGCAATTAGCCATCAATTTTCGTAAAACAGCCCATATTTGACCTCTACATAGTTGATTTCTCGCATAAAAAAGTCTCAGAAGTGAATTTAGTAATTAAATAGCGGACCTCTGGAGATCTGCGTGACCTAGCTAGATTCAGAAGACTAAGCTGACCTCAGGTCAGTGGTGTAGCATATGCAAATGTTGGGGCGTGACAAAGACTAGGAGTTGAGATGCTTACGTCAACTTTTAGCTTTGTTCAGATTCGCCCGTTTTCAGCGGCAGTTTCAAAATGTGAGATTTGCATAGTAAAGGGCTATCAATGGGATTTTGAGCTTCTATGTATGTCCTATTTACCCACCGAACTGTCGTTATTGAACTATGACAAGGTAAAATCGGTTTTGCATTCTATCACCCCTTTAAAAAAAACAGCCAAAACAAGCAAATGGGACAATGGGGGCAGTTTTTTGATAAACAATTAATTGTTAAGTCTATTCAACAGATCAACTGATGAACACTAAGTAAAAACAAATTCACAGAACACCTTTTTGAGCTAAAGTAACAAAACATAACAACATAACAATACTGAAAGTCTACAGCAAATCCTGGTTGCTTTGTGAGGCAGTGTTTTAAGCTAAAAGCTTATGTCAGCATGCTAAAATGCTCCCAATGACAATGCTAATGTTTAGCAGGTATAGTGTTAACATGCTCATCAAATGTATTAGATTTATTCCTGTGGTCCAATGGAACATGATCATGTGACTAAATTTCGTGGAAATCCATCCAATAGTTGTGGAGAAATTTCACCACCACAAAAAAGTGGTGCTAGACGAAAAAGTCAGAGGATCATCAAAGTCCTTAGGGTTCATCCTCTGGGGACCATAAATGTCCGTACTAAATTTCTTAGCAATTTATCAAATAATTGTTGAGATATTTAAGTTTGGACCAAAGTGGTTGGCCGACATCGCTCATGACATGCTGCTAGTGTGGCTAAAAACAGACATAAGAGACAACAATAGGATAAAATACAGGGAAAAAAATCAATTAAAGACATATGCATGTGTGCATGTGCATACATATGCAAACAAACCACCCACTCTCTCTCTCTTTCTCTCTCACACACACACACACACACACACACACACACACACACACACACACACACACACACACACACACACACACACTTACTTCTTGGAGCCTTTCCATGAGGCTCTTTTGATCTGCAAACCACAGAAGAGCTGAGTGGCTTGTTTCAGTCCGACCTTTGTGGTTTGGAGAGTAAACCATCAATTGCCGCCAGTCTTTGTGACAGACTGCTCGTCCTTCATCGCTTCAGTACTGTGTCCCTGCAGATGACAACAAAGGTGGTAAACAAACAGTAAGCAGTTTGGAGAGAGCAGACTCATGCACTCTCTGACACTTTTCTTTATGAAGGGATGTATTCATCAAGTGAAGTTTATTCATAGAATGTGTTCTACATAACTGTTTGACGATTCTGTCAAAGGAGACAGAGTAGATGAAAAGAAGGATGATGAAATGTAGATCTAGAGGGAACTTAAAGACTTGAGATATGTAATCTATCACAGTGAAGTATTTCATTTTTATATCAATACATAAGTGCTATTGTCACGTGATTATGCAACCATCAGCAACCACTATTGTATTTTATTCTATAGCTTTACTGTTAGTATCTAAAACTCATTGGACAAACAATAAATAAGCACGGACCTTGAAGGTCGGTGTGAATTTATTCTTTTAAAGGTTGCCCTTTGAAATGTCAGATGTCACAGAGCATCCTTGACCACATCGACAAGAGTTTGCAACACAGTTCTTGCAACTGATTTTCGTTGCACACTCAAAAGAATGGAAACATATGGCTCCCTCGAAGACAGCAAACCAAACTAAAGATGTCTTAGTTCTAATGCAAAACTATTTTTTATTTATTCAAAGTTTGTCAGGGTATACACCTGCGTTATTTAGTTTAATTTTTACATTGGCATTAAGAGTTGTGACCCATCTTTTCCTTTGCTTTTAGCCATTTCTGGCAGCATCGCTAAAGGGATGGCAATGTTGTACTGTTGGTAGGTTAGTCCACCACTTTGGTCCAGTTGTGCACATGTTAGCATGCTGACCTTTACAATTCAGCTCAAAGCACCGTTGTTTCTTAGTACAACCTCCCAGAGCTGCTAGCATGGCTGAAGACTCTTTAGTCTTGTTCATTTTTGTCTTATAACACCTCACAAGTGTTAGTAATTTGTTAAATGGTAAGCAGTAAAAGCACAAAATGTGAGTTGGAGATATTGGGATAAAAACGTCAAAGCCACCAGCATGGGCCTTTCTAACAACAGCACTTAACAATCCATTTTTATCTTAGCTTGACCTCCTCTCACACACTGTTTTTTCCGCTGAATCTTTATCTTGATTATGAAGCTGCTGCAGGGGCTCGACAGGAGTGCTCACTTATTTCTTCCTGGCTGTTTTTCTCTCCTCCCCAGCCCATCAAATGGCAGGTCACAGCCAGTTTTCATTTCTGGCAGTCCACTTAGAGCGGCAAACTCTTTTCCTGCTGCGCCGGTAATCGCTCAAATCGCTGCTCTTCCACTCTGACCTGAACAGCCCTCAGACAAGTCCACTTGTCCTGTTCAGTCTCTTCAATCAGACGTCCTAGTGGGCATCAAATTTTAGCCATCTTTCTACCCTTTTTTAGAGCCTGTGTTGATTATCAGTTGATGGAAAGACACAATCCTCTGGCTAATATTGCTCTTGATAAACGTCAGTGATTTCTCTTCCTGCATCTTATCTACTCATCTTGGTTTTTCCAGAACTACATTTAGCAACAAAAAAATTCCATGTCAATCCATATTGCCCTGCTACGCCCTGTTACGCCCTGCTACGTCCTGCTACGCCCTGCTATGCTCTGCTGTGCCCTGCTACGTCCTGTAATGCCCTGCAGTGCCTTGCTATGCCATGAACTACTACGACTACATAGTTCCATTATCTTTATTGTGAATATTATTGCCACTATTCATCACACCCCCAACCGGCACCTTCAGACACCGCCTACCAAGAGCCTGGGTCTGTCCAAGGTTTCTCCCTAAAAGAGAGTTCTTCCCCGCCTATGTCGCACTAAATGCTTGCTCTTGGGGGAATTACTAGAATTGTTGGGTCCTTGTATATTATAGAGTGTGGTCTAAACCTACTCTATCTGTAAAGTGTCTTGAGATAACTCTTGTTGATGATGATGCATGATTTGATACTATAAATAAAATTGAATAGCCTTCTCTCCTGAATTCAGCAAAAGTTTGCAAACCCAGTGTAGACAACATTGATTCTCACTAGTCCCATGAGGGTGTTTAAATGTATTTTTCTACCGGGAAAACATTTCATCCTCAATTAGATTGTTTCTTAATTAGATTCGTGGCACAGATTGTTTGCCATCAGTGGTGACAGGGTTGTAAAACGAGCTGATGGCGCGTGTCAGGATCGATACTGTTGAGAGACGACCTTTGCTGCAGGTGGTAGAATGTAAATTAGCATATTTTTACATCAGGAATGTGGTTCTGGATTTAGTTTGCTCTCTCTCCCCCACCCACACGCTATTAACAGCTTTGTGTGTTTTGATAGTTCAAAGAGGCATAAACTGAAATGAATTCTGCCAGCGGAGGAGCAGAGCGCTTGCTCTCTCCATTTCACTGACGTTTTTGCCATTTGCCAATGTATTTCCTCGACTGTCCCATCGCCAGTTTAATTTATTTACCCACTTATTGATTCAGATAGTTCCCAGCGATGCATGGCCCTGTGCAAATTATTGGACTATACTGGAGTATTGACTGTAGAAACCTTTATTGTGCCATCATCACACAGGGCCTGCGAGCCACTTTCTGCAAGCAGTGCATTTTTTATGCTCACAATCATAAAGGCAGACAAGCAAAATTATGCACACACACACACCCACACCCAGACCCATACACACACACACAGACACACACACACACACACACACACACACACACACACACACACACCTGCTCAGTGTGAGACGGGCCCCGTTTTCTTTTGCAGTCCTGCTCCAGCTAGTTTAATCCATCAGTTGTGGAGAAAGCGCTAGGCCAGCCGTTTTCACTAAATCCCCCACCGTCAAAGTCATCAGCCCGCCTCCCTGTCCCCAACTCAGGCACCTAAACATATTTGAACACTGCACACACATTGTTTTAGCTGGTCTCTTTGTCCAAATCCCCCTCAAAAATGAACATATTATACCATGCAGAGAGCAAGGAGGGTTGAGTTTGGGTTTTATCTGCTGAGGTTTTTTATTTGTTTTAGAATGCTGCTGCCACCACAGCTTACCTGTTAAGGTTTGCAGCTAGCTGGAGACTCCCAGTACATATCAGGCAAGAGGTAGGGTACGTGACCATGATCAAGATGCCATCCACACTCACTCCCACAGGTAACTTTTAAAGTCGCCAATTCACTAAACTTGTATTTGAACTTTTGGAGGAAACCACACAGATATGAGGAGAACATGCAAACAACGGTGAGTCAACAGTAGATTGGAACCCATTGTTATTGTGCTAAAAGCGTAATCAAATTACATTTGACAAATTCAACTTCAGGTTTGTGGCCCCTGTTTCCATTGATTGTCTCCACAAACCTCGCTTTTACTGGAACTACTTTCTACCAAAGACAAACAAACCAAAATATAAATAGCCTCAGTGAAAACTGTAAATACTGTGTCTTGTGAATTATTCAGAGTAACCACTATGTGGAAAGAAAAGTTAGTTTCATGTCTGTTAAAGTTTTAAAGGTGAAGGCGCATACCACATAACTGCAGTGTCCACAGTTCGACTTCCGTCCAGGACCTTTGTTGCATGTCGTACCCCTCTCTCTCTAACTACCTAACGTTAACAAAAAAGTAAAAAGTACCTTGTGGGGACCTGACTTTTGTCACCAGAAGGGGGACGAGTCCCCACAATGACATTGAGGGCACACACACACACACATATTCATACATTTTGACATATATAATTATATACTCTTAGGGCGTTTTCACACATGAAAGTCCGATCCAAGGTTCATGTTTTTGTTTCATTGTATACATTTGATCCGATAAGTTTTGGTTTCACACTGCAGTTATGCAAGTGCACTAAAGATCTATACGTGACAAAACTACGTCCTGCCGTCATCACATACTTGAACTGCGTCTCCAGATACTTATAATTGATTGGTTTGTAGACAGGCTTCCTCGTCCTCTCGCATCCTCTCTCTGCGTCGGAGTTTTTTCAACTGACTGCTGCTCTCCTCTACTGCCGCGGCTCTTTTTGTTGTGATGTTGAGAAGCAAAGACACGGGAACTTTCTGGAGAATTTATTCAGAGTCAAACGGAAACCAACACTGTACATTTACTACCACTTCACAAATAAACTGCTGATGTATTCTCTGCTCTGAGCGCATTCACCGTCACTCTCTCATGTAGCCTACACACTAAGCACCGAGCTATTCTTTAAAGGAGCTTGTAACACAAGGAGAGCCTGCCAGAGCTTCTTGTATTTGGTCCGAAAGTCCGAACCATCCAAAAAATGCTTTCACACTATAAACGAACCGGACCATGGTTCAGTTTGGTCCGGACCGAGACCACCTCTCATATCGGACCAAAATGTGGTCTTTTGATCTGGACCGTGGTCCGGGGGAGGTTTCACACCTGTAATTTTGGTTCTGATCAAACTGAAAAGTCCGAAAGTCCGGACCAAATGAGGTATGTGTGAAAATGCCCTTAAAGACACACATACACAGCTTTGATCTAATGAGGCCTGTATGCCTGAGAAAGGGCTACTCTGACATTTAAACCCCCCTAACCACCTTGGTACCAACTGTCAGTCTTTGTGTATAAGAGCAAATATGGGTAGACCATTTGTATGCACTCATATCCTTGTAAGAAAAGCTTTTATACAAAAGTCCTTGCTGTCACATGTGCTCCTATTTTTATCATGAGTAGGTCCTGTGGGTCCGGGTCAATTCCTTTAGCTGCTTTAAAATTTTTGAGCTACACTCATTTACTTTTCAGCCAGCTTGTCTGAGCTATTGCTGCCAATTTAGTTTTAACCACACCGTCCACGTGTGGGTCAGAAAACCAAAACAACGGGCTGAAAGTAGCTAACAAAATCAAAATATCCATTTGTAATCCATCATCTGCTTTATGTATAAGGGAGGGTTGTTTTAATATAAGCCTTATTTCAACTACTATTTCAACTGTACAGTATATGTAGTTTTGTGTCTTGTTTTATGAGTTTCAGGGATTTCATATATAACTAAATTCTGTGAAACTAGTGGAAACTTTCAAAACTATTGTATGAAAAGAAGATCAGGTCTTTATCTTTAAATGGATATATATAGCTTTCCTAATCTTAAAATGTGTCTCGCTTGACCAGGCGAATATAGCTTATATTTGTGATGATTTTTATGTAAGCAGCGACTACATTTGACCCTGTTTAAGACTCCAGATCTACCTGTTCTGATGCCATCGATCTGTTTACGCCTCTCGGCCGTAATGAATGCGCCCGGGAGGCTGGAAAGGCGGCATGACGGATTAAAGGAGGTCATACTCAACTCCAAACAAATGTGTCCCATCCTGGGAATATGTATCATGCTGCTTTCTGTGTACACTGTGGCCTGACAAAATGCTTTCTCGTGATGCACCAATTTCTGTCCAACTATATTCACCTTCATTCTGTCACATACCAGATAGAGCCATGCTCCGGGCGAGACTTTTAAGGTTATTCAGCTGTATAAACCGCTATGGTGCCCTTTAGCAATGTTGGTCGGAGAAAGAAATAAGTCCAGTCTGTGTTACCGTAACTCCTACTGGGCAGAAATAAAGGTCACAAATTGCTTAATTTTCCTTGAAAGTGAAAATATAATGACCAAACTACATTCTGTACTTGCAGAGGAGTGTGCACCGGCTCGTTTGTCCTCCAATTTGTCACTGGAGTTCAGTCGGGGAGGCACAGCCGCTCTCGCCTCGCTGCTGTTGGTTGGAGAGATGTGGAGTCAGAGGTGATGAGAAATGCTTAGCTTCACTTCTCTCACCGGGAGAAAGTCTGTCTCAGATGGTCAGTACGAGGTGTGTGAATCTGCCTGTAGGACTGTAGTTATAGTGTGAGAGAGAATCTTTAGAGGGCACAGTCAGTGTGTGGGCAAATTCCCCCAGTTTCCCCCAATGAAAAGTTAGACCAGAGATCTTAAACAGGGGGTCCGGGACTCCTAGGGGGTCCTCAGAGTCACTGCAGCGGGGGGCCGCCAAATTGTTAATTATTTTAAAGTTTTTCTTTACAGAAAAATACTTTGCAGATCTTTAATGTGAGACAGGTGCGTCGTAGGGGGATAAGTAAGTCAAAAGTTGCAAAGAAACTCCCGCACACTGTCTAACTTGCAAAAACTAAATGTAATAGTAGGCAACGTTTCATAGCTAGACCATCATCCGGCAAAATAAATGAAGGGAGTTTCTTCTTCTTCTTGAAAGTAAAAAAAAAAAAAAAAAAATTAAAATGTCTTAACATGAATCCAACATATTATCAGTATCATACATAGTACATAGTATTACCCCTACAAGATATACGTAAACGAATACATTAATATAAATATATCCAAGACACTTGCAATGATCATGTCATGCAACTGCTAGTTAGGGTACTGGAACTTTTTTTTGACCAACTCAGGCACTGATTTAAAGTTAGTTATACATACTCAAAAATCTCCGATCCCTTGAGTTATATTATCACAATATCTGTTCCTGCAACGTTAAATTATTTTTGTTGTTGTTTTTTTCTCTGAACCTGCGTTACATTGTTAGATTTACACGCTATCAGACAGTTTTCAGTAGATGAAGTAGCTGGCAGGTGGAACCAGACGGAGGCAGCTGCTCTTCACTCACATGGCTGGAGCTCCGTGAAGTGTGTCGATGAGTGATGTCCGCTGGCAGCTCCCGTGATGCATCGAGCACAGGCCGAGCTTTCTCACACGTAATCCTGGACTGATATGACAGCCCCTCGCTCTCCATCCATCCCTCGCTCTCCGGTGATGTAGCCTGAGGCGTGCCCTTCGCTGCTCGCCCTTCAAAGCCCCACCTGAGGACGGGGATGTCGGAGCTGGTAACGACTGAACGCTGATGCTCTGAGTTGAGGGGAAATGGCCTTTCAAATTCCTGCCTTTGAGACCTCTGTGAAATCTCCTCTGGTTGTTTGTATAATTTTTTCTTTCTATTAATATTCAGATTGGCTGTCACTGTTAGTAATGTCATTAAGTGCCTATTTTATTAAACGAGATGAGATACATTAACATATAAAGTAAAACGAGCATTCATTTATGCTGCAGATGTTTGAAACAGATGCTCGTCACTTCCCGACGATACTCAAATATTGATTTAAAAAAGAAGAAGCCAAACACTGGTAGGACTCTTTTTTTACACAAAATGTAAAATGTCAACTGCAAGGACTGATTATTCTGTGAATGTTGAATATATACAGCTTTAAGAGGAAGCACCAAGGCACAGAGGAAGCAGGGATTAGTCTTGCATTGACATACCTTCCTCCACAGCACTGCGTAGGAGGGTCTGGCTAGTCTTCACAGCATTCTGGGATGGGAGAAAAACGTGCTCTGGTTTATTGGCATTTCTTTAAACCAATCACAATGGTCGCCAAGCGGAGCCTCAGTGTCTCTGCAAAATAGCCTCAGGAAGGAACTTGTTTCGGTGGAACGTGTACGTTCAAAAATTGTTTTAGTTGTGCAACAGAAAACTCAGATTGGACAGATAGTCTAGCTTGCTGTCTGGATTTACCCTGCAGAGATCTGAGGAGCAGTTATCCACAGTCCTCATAAATCCACCAGAGTTTAAAATTACAACACAAAGAAAGCAGAAGGTAACGGATATCCGGCCGAAAAGAGGGACATCCGGCGGAATTTCCTGCAGCACCGGAGCAATCTGAGAAGTGGAAAGTCGTGGATATAAAATAAGCGGGGAGTGACACTAACAACTAAATTGTCAAAACTTAACTGATGCGAGGACTTTCTGGTTAATTCCATCTAGTTTCTCTCCTTTTTTTGTCCACTTCATAAAAGTGCAGAGACAAGTACTTCAGCATACGTTTTTTGCTGAAGTTTAAAGACATGTTTGAAAAGCAACCATGTCATCTAAAAGTGTACGTTCCCATACAATTAAACTGCATTCTCAATCACGCAAGGGTACAATTTTTTTTGACTGCCGCACGTTGTGAAACGGTAGCAGTTTTAAACAAAACTACTTGGTTTAGAAAAAGATCGTGATTTGGGTTAAAATAAGTACATTTGTGACGCAACGTAAGTTCTGTACGTAAGTTAAGTCGGTAACGTGATGTATGTTAAACTAATTCATTGTTGACTTTTGGTTTGACACGAACAGCGGTCTCCTGGTTGAAAGTCCTGTAATACGTTTCCCTCGAAACATCATTGAGAATTGAGAAAATTTGCTTAAAAAAAAAAAAAAAATCAACCAAAAGATAAGATACAACTTTATTTATACTGAGGGAAATTGCTATGCAGCACTCGCAATACAAAGTTGTAACATAAATAGCTTAAATGTTGAATGTCCATACTGCTAATGGTGAGCTGAAACTATGGAGGTTATGCTTTTGTTGAACTCTGTTAAACCACTTAACAGTTTAAATCAATTTAGTGTGCTGAATATATGCAAGAATTCTGCTTTCACAGTCTTAAGCCCCTGACACACCAACCCGACGGCCGACGGTCGGCAGAAAAGGCAGCTGGACTGATCAGTCTCCATGAGGACCAAAAAGTGCCTCAGAACACATCGAAGCGACGCCGACTTGAGCATACGTTCTGTGCGTGCGCGAAACGTAATACGTCTCCATAACAGCAGGCGGCGCTAATCTGTATTGTCGCCCAAAAAATGAAAACCGGCAGCTGATTGGACGTACACGTCACGTGGGTCTGGCTGCTCCCGGGTTAGCACTCCAATCAGATTGGTCATTGAGTCCGACTGCCCGCCCTCTGACCCAGCAAGTCAGGTCGGCCAAAGTGAAGGCCGACAGCTCCTCCGATGGACGACGGAACACACCGAATTGACCTCGCCAGACTGACTGACGGCCGATTATCGGGTTGGTGTGTCAGGGCAACACTATGTAACTTTTCCCGCTTTGGTCCCCATTGGAACTACAGCCGCGCATGCTGTAGTTCCAATGAGACAACCTGTAAGGGGGCCAAAGCGGCGGGCTATGCGAGCTGTAGTTTCAATGAGACAACCTGTAGGGGGACCGAAGTGGGAAAAGTTACATAGTGTTGCTTTAAACACCAAAGGTTGCAGAGGGTCATGGGTACTACAGTAGAGACATTAGCAACACCAAACTGACTTATATTTCTCAGATAGTAAGTTGAATATTTTGTGTTTCTATATTGATGAACACCAAGGCAAGGCAAGGCAGCTTTATTTGTATAGCACATTTCAGCAACAGGGCAATTCAAAGTGCTTTACATGAAAACAGATTAAAAAATTTAAAACAGATAAAATACGAGAATAAAAGTTACAGTGCAGTATAAGAAATGAAACATTGAAGAGCAATTAAAAAAGTTAAATATATAAAAGCAGATGAAATAGGAATTTCTCTTTACATGCTTATATAGATTGTCATACAGTGTCAACAATGCAACTTCAGTATAAGAAATGAACAGTTATTTAAAGAAAGGCAACATCAAAAAGATAGGTCTTCAACCAAGTTGATCTTTCAATTTAAATGTATTGTATCATTAATATAAGAAACCTGCTGCTTTATCCCCTGAACTATGTTGTGATTTTGTGGATAAGCTCAAAAGTGCATGACACGTTTGTGCAGCCCTTCACAAAATGTGCTTTTACTGCTGCCTGGGTCTGCACAGCTGGGCTTACATGTGTGCGTGACTGGATGCACGTTTGCATGTCTTCATGTCTATCTTCAGCCACATGTTAGGTGGCTTTAACCTCAAGGGACAGACAAGCATGTCCCATGGAGGGCTGAGTGTCTGCAGGATTTAATTTAACTCAAAGACTCCACCTGCTGATTTCACTGATTAGCCTTCAAGTGGAAATCACTGTCAGTGAAATCTGCAGACTCAGGTTGGCTCAATGCCAACGTGGGATATGATTGCCCTTCCCAGGTGGTTTAATTAGTCCAAAGCAGATTATTATATTATTATGATAATGCATATGTTTTTTTGCATGGACTCACATATGGGTCAGGGTACCTAAAGGGGTAGGAAGATAGATCTGATCTGAGGGGTCACACGATGACAGACAGTTAACTTAATTTCATATTGTATGTGGCTTTTTCTTTTGCGAGGTGCAAATATTCCACCAAAACAAGTTCCTTCCCAAGACTATTTAGCAGAGCCACCATCGCTGCGTCCGGAGCTTAGCGCCGCCCAAGATGATTGTGATTGGTTTAAAGAAATGCAAACGACCCAGATTGTTTTTTTTTTTCTCCTATCCTCCTATTTGTGGTGTAGCCACCCTTTACACTGTGGACATAGGTCTGGCAATGCGAGACTACCATCAACCCAACATTTAATTTCGTTCGTCATTGACGAACGTTTCTGCGTAATATGACGACAACTTGGTAAGTCGTGTAAACTACTTAAAAAGTAATGACACACCCATACATACATTATGTTATTTAATTCAGCAACGGAGAACTGCAGTGGAGAACTATTTAAATAAAAAGAAAAACATGGAGATTTAGTAGAAGTAAGACAAAAGCCAACATAGACTCTCACACAGTCAGGTTTATTTAACCCCCACAGATGGTACGGTATCTGTCTGGAAGGAGTCACCAACATCCACATATTCTGACAAAATAAAGAAGGCTGGTAAACAAACAGTCCTGCTGGGATTCACTGGCTTGGCAGCTCAATAAGAACACTATCACAGGGACAACAACCAGTGCTGTAGCCATATCCCAATCCAGCTCCGATTTGACAAACACTTCATATCAATCCGCTCTCAGCTGCCTCCATCACGTCCCTTCCTGTCCCCTCGCTGTTTTTCTATTTGCCCGAAAGTGGCATCCATCGCAAGGCTCTCGGATACCTAATACACTGTGTGCCAAGTCCAATTTCTCAGATCCAGTTTGTGTTATCATGCTTTACTTCTATTTAAATTTTTTTTGTTTTGTTGTCAAAGCAGAAAGAAGCAATGGGGTTCTTCTCTCGGGAAGAAGGACACAAACAAATTGGTCGTCGAGAGGAAGTAGCAGGGATTGGAAGACCAGTGGGGGATTTCTTACTTTTAGCCTCCTCTTTTTCTAATCCATTGCCTTTGACAACTTTAGTTAACACCTCCTGGATCACTTCCCACCTCAGCCTGACACCGCTTTATTTTTAATTCACATATGTAGGCTCCGAGACGAAGGTGTCTGTCACTGCCATTAATAACAAAATGTGCAAAGCAGGCAGGGCCGAGATAAATCTCACAGGATCAAAAAAACAGTCTGAAGTGCAGAATGAAAAATGTCTTGAATAATCCTGACTTGGTAGAAAGCAGAACATGTACTTGTGTTCCTCTGTCATGTTGCTGTCATCTTTACGTGCAGAGTGCTCGCACTGTCTCCTATATATTGATGCTTCGGCACTTTCGTGTTTGAGGATGCTCTCTCTCTCTCTCTCTCTCTCTCTCTCTCTCTCTCTCTCTCTCTCTCTCTCTCTCTCTCTCTCTCTCTCTCTCTCTCTCTCTGTGTGTGGGATGCTTTGTAGATGATTTCGATTTTTGGCTCTTTTGTTTTAATGTGGCTCCAGGAAATAAGATGTTACCAAAATGGCACCAATTGAAAGGGAGCCATAATCAATTGTCAGATTTGCTTCCCATCGCTTGTTAATGTAACAATCTCAAAGCATCAATGCAAATCCGGTGGGAAATTACGTGTCCTATTTCTGGAATAAAAGAAGGCGATGTCATTGTACAAACACTCCAGAATTATCATATTTCAGGGAAAACAATTGCACTCTGAAACCCAGACTGCAGTGGAGCCATAACTGAGTTTTCAGCATATATATATATATATATCTCTAAAGTTTTTTTTTTAAGATTGTTTTTGGACATTTTTTGACAGGACAGCTGAAGACATGAAAGGGGAGACCATAGGGTATGACATGCAGCAAACAGCCGCAGGTCAGAGTCGAACCTGCGGCCACTGCATCAAGGAATAAATCTCTATATATGGGCGCCCACTCTACTAACTGAGCTATCCGGGTGCCCATATATATATCTGAAGTTTAAAAGGAAGTCCTAAAGCAAGACACCCATTAATTTACCTGAGCCGTTTTCTTTCGATTTTTGCACGAGTTGATACAAACGTAATCAACACACCCACACGCTCGCTGTGAGTTCTCACACTTTGGGCTCAATCACAGATTACACACACTTTGTACTAGGGAGCTGGCAGGGTGAAGTCTGTTTAAAGTCCAATCCAACTGATTCAGACATTTGCGTTCTCACATACACCTCAGCTGGGTAATGTCTAGATAAGTTCAGGTTTACAGTGCAAGTGTGAAAGGGCCCTACGTTGCCTGCAATGGGCAATATGCCTCCTGGCATGTGAGCAAATATGTTACAAACAACAAAACGTGAGAATTACCGTAGCAAATTAAAGTTGTCAAAGCTTTAGTGCGTAACTTTTTTTATATTAATGAACGTTACATTCAAGCCATTGCCAAATGAGTTTATACAAAGCTAATTAAGACTATCAGCTCCACACAACTCTCTCTGTATTTCTCAGTATGACTATGTTCAGAAGATTGTGTGGTCCGGTGACTTTACCGCCGGAAACTCGAGTGAAGACAAATACCTCTTCTGAAGAGTCCATCATGTTTCTTTAATCCTCCGTGTCCTCCTTGGCTACTAGTAACTGTGTAGAGGAGGGGTGGGCGCTAACACCGAAGGCTTGCATCATGTGGATGCGCCGACAGTTTTGTTGTCATTACTTAGAATTCCTCATGGGGGAGACAGAAAATACGCACTGCACTACTAATACTACACTCACCTAAAGGATTATTAGGAACACCTGTTAAATTTTGCATTAATGCAATTATCTAATCAACCAATCACATGGCAGCTGCTTCAGTGCATTTAGGGGTGTGGTCCTGGTCTAGACAATCTCCTGAACTCCAAACTGAATGTCAGAATGGGAAAGAAAGGTGATCTAAGCAACTTTGAGCGTGGCATGGTTGTTGGTGCCAGATGGGCTGGTCTGAGTATTTCCCAATCTGCTCAGTTACTGGGATTTTCACGCACAACCATTTCTAGGGTTTACAAAGAATGGTCTGAAAAAGGAAAAACATCCAGTATGCAGCAGTCCTGTGGGCGAAAATGCCTTGTTGATGCTAGAGGTCAGAGGAGAATGGGCCGAGTGATTTGAGCTGATAGAAGATCAACTTTGACTCAAATAACCACTTGTTACAACCGAGGTATGCAGCAAAGCATTTGTGATGCCACAACACGCACAACCTTGAGGCAGATGGGCTATACCAGCAGAAGACCCCACCGGGTACCACTCATCTCCACTAAAAATAGGAAAATGAAGCTACAATTTGCACGAGAGCACCAAAATTGGACAGTTGAAGACTGGAAAAATGTTGCCTGGTCTGATGAGTCTCGATTTCTGTTGAGACATTCAGATGGTAGAGTCAGAATTTGGCGTAAACAGAATGAGAACATGGATCCGCCATGCCTTGTTACCACTGGGCAGGTTGGTGGTGGTGGTGTAATGGTGTGGGGGATCCCTTTCACCTTCAGAACTGCCTTCATTCTTCGTGGCATTGAGTCAACAAGGTGCTGGAAGCATTCTTTAGAAATGTTGGCCCATATTGATAGGATAGGGTCAAATACGGTATTAGTATGGTGTTCCTAATAATCCTTTAGGTGAGTGTAGCTTTAAGAGGTTTTGAGTATCGACAGTGTACGAGAGATGTGGTTTGATCATTTATGGCGGATCCAGGGTCAGTTTTCTGTAATCCTTAATCAACATGAATAATCGGTAAGGGAAACAGAGCGACACTGTCCTGCAGCACCTTAAGGCCCAGAATGTTTTCTGTCTAGTCTAAAATATCTTTGAAATAAACCTGATAAGTGGGCATTGTGGGAGTGCAGGTGTGTCATCGGCTCCCCAGAGGCTGTGTTTTTATCCCTCATTCTCTTCTCTGTTAACACCATCTCCTGCAGCAGTGAAGGAATGACACTTTTAGAGTTTGCGGATGATATGGCCCCAGTGCTCTGTCTGGATACCATCAGGCAGTACAACAACCTGCTCCGGACATTTTGGGGAAAGCGCCCTCGAGCTCAACATCACCGAGACCAAGGAGCTGTGCAGTGGGAGCAGAGAGAAAGCAGACTCACAACAACCACCTCTCTTCCAAGCCCTCAGTATCAAAGGTCAGCTGGCAGAACTGGGATCATCATTTAAATACCTTGGAAGGGAGTCCTTTTTTTTTTATCTCGTAAATTTGTGAGTTTTTTCTCGTAAATGTAGTCCTGAGTGCTTTCAGATAAATTCTACGACATGGACACTTACCACCCTTTCCAAAACAAAAGAAATGAGCACATTATTGCTTTAAAAAGTAAAGCTATGCATGCACCAGTGTCTGCAGCTGCTTGTGAAGTTACAGTACTGTAAACCTCTGTGAGACGCCGATGATCCGGCGCTCACGAGATGCTCTGTTCTCGCAGCAGAGACCCTGACGGGCAAAAGCTCATGTTCATGCTGCAGCTTAAAGAGATAAAGCTGAAATATCCCATCACTGCACTCGTGAGCTGGGCTAAGAGGAGGACGAAGAGGGAAAAGACAAAAGACTTAGAAGAGGAAGGGAGAAGAGACATGGAGGGCATTTGTATGGGAGAAAGAAACAAGTGCTGGACCGGAGGAGACAGACAGAATAAGAAATGCAGAGAGACGGAAAGAGATAAGAAGAGGATCAGAGAGAGAGGAAGCCCGGCAGCGATTTGGGTCTGTATATGTTTCGCTCTCCAACTCCACATGTCAAATGGGTTGGACCTGCTCTACACTCCCAGGGCCTTGAGTTTGCCTTTCCTTTTCGCCCCTCAATTTCCAGCAGAGCGGAGTGTGTTTTTCCACTGCGCATTAGGGGATGATTCACTGGGTCTGCTGCGGTTTACCCTCGGCAGGATTAGAGCTGGAAGTCTTCTTATTATCTTCCACCGTTTGAGCTCCTTCGTCTGTTAGAAAGAGCAGTGGAGCTTAAGACAAATTGCCCCCTCAGTGCCTTTCGGATGGCACCGCTCCGGCATGGAAATGGCCCTGGGAGAGGCTGGCGACTGGGCAAAATGGGAAAGAAGAGGTTTGCGATGGGGTGTCTGGGGTTGTTAGGATTTTATTTATGCAGCCGGATGGGACAATGTGTAGGGAAGGGCACTGAGGAGGAAAGAGACCGCAGGACATGAGCTTTACAATGCTCATGACAAGAGATTTATGGTGAGGAGTGATGGGAATAGGGTCACAGCCAGCGCAGATCCTTCTTGTGGAGCCGACTGAAGAGTTTGGTCACCTAGAGAATAACATTCACAGAATAATAAAAACCAGAAGAATAGAAAGTTTCTTTCCCCACAAAGACTCAGAAGTGATGATTTGCTTTTTCTCTGTATCTGATATTATTACAAACTGAAAGCCTTTACGTTTTTCCAAGTAAAAAATAGTACATTGAGCTCTGAGAAACTGTTGTATATATTTTTTTGACAATTTTTAGGTCACAATCCAGGTCAAGGTTGGACAAAGGAGGGGAGACGAGGAGACACAGAAGTTGTTACTTAACTAAAGGAGAAATTAAAAACTATAGACGGACTAAATTTAATAAAACTAAGCCGGTGGAGGTCAGGAAAAAAAGAGAGGGAAGCTAGTCGACTGAAAATTAATCCTAACTTGCAGCCACAGCTATGAGCAGAAATGGCAGAGAATGCATGTCCTTGCAACTCTAAAAATATTTGATTCTTTTAAAATCTATTTTGAAGATTTAAAGGCCTTTTTTTCTGCCAGAGTTGGAACAGTTTTGTTATTTTAATATAACAGATTTCTGTGTTTTTGTTTCTGCCTCCTCTTACGGGTTTGAAGTGGGCGGGACTAAGTTGGAAAGAGGTGATATCACGTACCCTTATTATACTATAATTTTACTTATTATTAGAGCTGTAATGATTCCAAATTGTGCTGTACTGTACAATTAATTGTCTCAGAAATAATTGCAATTAACAATATAATTGTCACTTTCACTTAAATTTAATAATATGTACAGTATTTAATACTTTTTTTAAACAAATTAGAATTTTGAATGAATTCCAGGAGCCATCTTTTGTTTATGTCAGTTATGTGACCCAGATAATGTAATAAAACAGGTACACAGCCTATAAAGTAAACAGCGCCTCTTTATTATCATAAAACATTTTTTCTAACTGTACCCCCTTGTCATTTTTGTTGCTATGAACATGTTCAGGGTCAAGTGCCAACAACTAAGAATTGAAATAATATTAAAAATATATAGTCCGACCAATAATCACTTATATAATTACAATTCAGCATATCTAAACAAAATCAACAATTACCAGTCATACGCCTTAAGACCTTAGCTAATGTTAGCAATTAGTTGTGGTTAAAGCTCTAGTGCGTAACGTTTTGATATTAATGAACGTCCGTTACATTCAAGCCATTGCCAAATGAGTTGATACAAAGCTAATTAAGACTATCTGCTCCACACAACTCTCTCTGGATTTCTCAGTATGGCTATGTTCAGAAGATTGTGGCATCCGGAGACTTTCATGCACAGAAACTCGAGTGAAGATAATTACCTTTTCTGAAGAGTCCATCATGTTTTTTTTAATCCTCCGTGTCCTCCTTGGCTACTAGCAACTGCATGGAGGAGGGGTGGATGGGGGTGGTGCGCGATCACGGAAGGCTTGTATCATGTGGACACGCCAACAGTGTTGTTGTCATGTCTTAGAATTCCTCGTGGTGGCGACAGAAAACCGCGATTATGTAAAACAAATTCACAATTAATCAATTATGTAATAATTGTTACAGGCCTACTTATTATATTATACTTTTACACATACTTGCAGCCAAGATGCTCTTAGTTTAGCTTAGCATAAATACTGGAAGCATATGGAAACAGCTAGTCTGACTCTGCCCAAAGTTTAAAAAAGAAATACATCTACCAACGAATGACGTCAATGAAGTTAGAAGTGTTTGTAGACATATTTGTGGAACTATGACTGTCTAATATATTCACTGAATTCTTCATTCAACTTGACAGTATTTCAAATAGTAAAATTTGAAGGTGTATGAAGCCATTTTAGACCACTAGAGGGCAGGAAGAAGACACAAACCTGCCAATAAGAGCCGCTCCTCAGGCATTATCCAATAATAGTGTCACCCCGATGAAATAAGGTTGGAGGTTAGGAAGTGTTTCTCAAAACTACTGAGGAGGAAACTTTGATCTGATGCAAGACGGAGAAACATAAAGATTTGTGAAGCCTGTTGCGTGTTAAAATAAAGAGAGACAAATTAGAGAAATATCCCGGGGTGAGTAATTGAAGTGTTCTGCTCAGCATGCAGAGAATAAAAGAAAAGTAAGAATGTAAATCCTGGGAATATTATAGGCTCATCTTCTGTGCAATTTCACTGTTGAATGCCACCCAGCAGGTAAGCCGGAGCCAAAGATTTCAGACTTATTTCCTTGTTATTTGTTTTGACAAAGAAAATGGAATTTGATTCTCTTTTTTTTTTGCTGCCCACTTCTTAATTTCCTTTATTTTTCAACCTATCATCCTTCACTGTGATTGACATAGGCAATTAAGTGAAGACTCCTGTTTCTAACTGATTGATTCCAGTGGCTCATATAAAAGTTACAGCGAAAGCAATCAGACGGAACGATCGCTGCGAGGTGCTACCGAGGCTCGAGGTAGGCTTCAGGTAGCAGGTGATGAGCTTTTAATCACTGCTAAGCATTATCGCTGCGAAAACAAAATAAGTCAAGCAAATTAGGCACTTTGAGGGAAGCCGTTATGAAAAGTGAATCAGCCGCAATAACACTTTGGAGGACAATTCGGCGTATGATTGCAAATTTAACTGGCTGCTTTATCTTTTGAAGGACTTACGTTCCTGTCACGCTTTGGCGAGTTGTGTAATGCTCTTCAGCACCAAAAAGAAGCAGTTTATTATTACACACTCTGGAAAATGTTGCCACCCAGATGTTCAGAAAGTATCATTTGTTTTTAGTTTATTCGCACCGGTGTTATGAATATATTATACACTACTAGTCAAAAGTTTGGGATCACTTAGAAATTTCCATTCCACTCCATTATAGACAGAATACCAGCTGAGATCAGTTGCATTGTGTTTTTTTAACTATGGCAGCAGTTTCCAGATTACATTATGTGCTTACATAATTGCAAAAGGGTTCTCCAATGTTTTCTCAGTTAGCCTTTTAAAATGATATCAGATTAGTAAACAGAATTTGCCTTTGGAACATTGGATGAATGGTTGCTGATAATATTGCATTAAAGATCAGCCACCCACTCAGATCAGCTGGTATTCTGTCTGTAAGTGAGTGGAATGGAAATTTCTAAGTGACCCCAAACTTTTGACCGGTAGTGTACATATATATATATATATATATGAACAATTTTCTCATCTCGAGGGAGTTTCACGACAGAAGAGAAGTTCTTTTCTTTCCTTTTTATTACCAAGAATACAAAATAATATCTACATTCACATACCACTTACCGCAGCATGACTGACCACATGGATTTCAAGTAAACTTTTACCCAATCAAATTATCAAAATGTACTTTCACTTTCTTCCCAGTTTGTAAAATCCTTTTGTTATATCTTTTGGTGTTTGAGTTTTGCTGATTTCTTTTCTTTTTTCTTCATCCACAACATCTTTTTTTGTCTTTTTTTGTTGTTGTTGTTGTTGTACATTTGGCACTTAATGCAGATTATCAATGTCTCTGAAGTCCACAGGATTGGAGAGTTAAGCCACATTTGCGTGTTGGCAGAAAAAAAGCAACACAGTGTCTCTAACAGGACAGATCAAGCCTCGCTGGCGTCGGACTCCCGTTGGCACGGTGGTTGGATCCGAAATGAAAGGCGACTTGGCCGTACTTCCACATCTTGGGTGACATTTGACCGCCTGCTGCAATATATCCACTTCCCAAAAAATGGCTTCCCTTGCATTCTTATTAATGAACTGCTTTACACTTTTGGGGAAAAAAAAACCCAAACACATTTACAATACAAATAGCTCAAAAAATGATACAAAAAACAATAATACGATAAACATATCAACCTGGAAAACCCACATGGGATTACAGCATCGCCCTCTCATGTGCATGTCCTTTACTGTAGAGATGCATGAAAACAAGAGCTTTTACATCATGTATGTTACAACATATTTGTGATCTTTAAAAGATTTCCTCACAAGGCCATGGCAGTTGAAGTACAATGTTGGTTGGAAGTACCCAAATAAGTTAGCGAAAAGTATAAATACGGCACGTGAAACAAAGAAATAAATTAAGACCTGCCACAGAGGAAAAAAGAAAGAAAAAAGAATCGATGACTTTTCTCTTTCATCCCCCCCCCTCCCCGCTCAGAGTTGTGGCTCGGGTCGTATATGAAAAGCACTGAAGATCGG
This sequence comes from Sander lucioperca, assembly GCF_008315115.2. Classification (NCBI taxonomy): domain Eukaryota; kingdom Metazoa; phylum Chordata; class Actinopteri; order Perciformes; family Percidae; genus Sander; species Sander lucioperca. The sequence continues at coordinate 10,647,217 of NC_050195.1, read as the reverse complement.
CAGTATGGAGTTTGTCTCCCGTGTTGCTGTGAGTCAGGTCTCTGTCGTTTTCATCTCTGGCATAAATCGCTCCATTCTTTGAACCAAAGCAGGCTCTGCCTGTGGCTGGGTCAGGCAGGGGACTTAAACATGTGCTTTGAAGCCATTGCCTCGCAAAGGCTGCCAATCCAGCCTCAGTCTCTGGGGGGGGGATTTAAAACCAGCTCACACTGCTGCTGCTGCTGATGCAGGCATCCCAGGCCTTCAATGCTGTGGAGAATCCAGGCTTTCGGCAGGAATTCAAGTGCTAACAGTCATGGATGTGGACGCGAGCACATCGGGGCTTTTGTTGTGCACCGCGTTTTTGTCTCTGATGTTTGTGTCTCTCTTTGTCGGCGTAATTGTTCTCAGATTTAAAAAAAAAAAAAAGGCAAAGGCTCTGATGTTCTACCACATCGGTGGAGCGTTTGTCTCCAGCACGCCGTACATCTCGGCCAGTTTTTTAAAGCGAGGCCCCCAGTCGTTGAGATAGTCGTACTCGTGGTCCGTGTTGGACGTCCCCGACTGGAGCGAGCTAAGCGACTCTGCGACCGAACCTTCCCCCTCGTAGGCGTAGGTCTGCAGGGAGTCGTAGGGCGGGGCGCACGGGTCCATGTCGGCGTCCAGGAGCTTCGCCAGTACGTATCCGTGAACGTTGCTGTCTCCGCCGCTGCCGCCGCCCATGACGCACACCTGAGGCACATAGCGCGACAGGCTCTCGATCTCAGGAACCATGTCCTGTCTCATCTTGCCCGGGTGATGGTGCGCCTCGCGAGGGTTCCACATGGCGGCGATGTCGAAGGCCTCTGTGTCCTCCTCGCCGCCGCCTTCGTCGTCGTAGCGCACAATGTTCTCATGGACGTTCTCCTCCTCGTCGCAGAGGTAGGGCTTCTTACGATGGGTGCGCAGGGAGAGCATGAGCAGGATCATCACTGGGAAAAGGAAGAGATGAGAAACAGTCAGCCGGAGACACACAGCAGACTTTTATGGAAGTCTGAATGAAGTGCTGCTTTCAACAGGAAGCAACACAGACAGGGCTGGGCAATATATCGATAGTGTAAGAGCCATTTTCATTTGTTTTGGGTGTAGGACACAAAATGTCCACTGGTGTCACTAGTGTGCTTTTGAGTGATGTCTATTTAGGCAGGAACCTTTCAACAGGTAACAGGGCATGCTGTTAATCAGAGGAACACAAATAGTTTTTGACCGCGTCAAATTGCTACACACCACAACGCTCATATGGATGTGTAAATGTTTGTTGATGGAGCTTAATGGACACATGGAATCTTGCATGTTCATTTGAAGAACATTGTGATCAATAAATGTCCATCAAAACGCAATGATGACTATTGGAGTCTGTGATTTCAACAGTAGGCTACTGAGAAGAGAGCGCGTCAGCTAGTTTACTAGTCATAGACTGTTTCAAGTCTGTATAGCAGCCCCTCAGTGGCTTTAAGTTTTTTAGACTTAGCCATTACAGATAGTATATGGATATTAGTCTTGCATTGCCAGACCTTCCTCCACAGCGCTGCGGAGGAGGATATAGAGACTATTGGACATCGATATGTGGCTAGATATCATCTTCCAGACTTACTAGCTGTCTTATTATTTGCCTTTACCCACTTAGTCATTGTATCCACATTATTGGCGATTATTTATCAAAACTCTCATTGTGTAAATATTTTGTGAAAGCACCAAATGTCAACCCTACAATATTGCCGCAATATCGACATCGATGTATTTGGTCAAAAATATCGTGATATTTGATTTTTTTTTAGCAGATGCACAGATCTTGTTTTTTTTTTTGTAGATCCGATGCATGATAGATGAAGTCTTGACTAGTCATGAAACTATTTTAATACTATTCTGCTAATTGTTGAACCTATTAAATAATTTATGATGCAAAAAGAAACATTTACTGACTTCAGCTTCTTTCATGTGAACATTTTTTTCTGTTTTAAATCATTTGAAAATTGAATATCTTTGGGTTTTGGACTTTTGGTCGGACACAACCAGCAGTGAGATGTCACTTTGGACTTTGGAAAAATGTTTTTGCAAATGTTCTAGATTAAGCAGTTAATTAAATAAATAAAAAAATAATAACAGCTTAACGAAAATTTTAAATGTAATAATAAAAATATACATGTTTATTTCATTGTCACAACAGAACAGAGGAACATCAAAATATATTAAAGTTCTGATAAATAAAATGTATAAAAATACAAACTTAAGATATGAAACTTAAAGTCCTTTGAACAAAAACACAATAACAAAAAAAATAAAAATCAGAGTGTTGCCAACAGGGACGTTGTAGAGCGGCCTCTGGTGGACAAACTATGCAACGCCAACACTGATAACATTGTTGAAGGGGGTTTCGTCCGTTTTTATTTTATTTTTTAAATATTCATTTATCTGCCATTATAAATGCTAAATAGTTTGGAAAATGCCTAATATCGGCCGATAATATCGGCCCGCCGATATATCGGTCGGGCTCTAGTAAAATACATGAACTCCAACCTGAAATCTGAAAAAGCACAATGGCCCGATTTGAAGGGTTGTTGAAGTCAGGAAAGTGGGCTTGCTTGTACAAATGAACTTTAATGCCTTCTCTTACTTTGTGTAAATGCGTCATTACATGCAGAGCATGAAGGCGAATGAATGCAAGGCAAATGTCATGCAGTTGCCATTACCTGGAGTCTCCAGCTAGAAAACATTTTCCTGGTCGGACTGCACTTTAAACGTTTGTAGCAGAATGTAAATGTACTGATGGAGGGCGAGCCTCGGGGCAGCAGTAGGCCTTGATTAAAATCACTGCAGCACTTTGTTTTGCATCCTGACCTTTCAGCTTCTTCTGAGTATTCGTGATACCTTCTCCCGAGTGAAATAATCAACCTTAAAGATGACTATGTCACACTATTTTTAACACAATGGAACACTTTGGATTGTCTTTAAACTCAACACTGTTAATACTTTATTGCAAAGTTCTTTCACCTTCTTCCACACAATCCTTCACTTCAGAGTCCATTGCACATTTTTTGTTACTTTTTATACATGTAAAAAATGTAAAAAAAAAATTGAAAGGGGCGTGCAAAATTACGAATCCCACTATGGCCACGCCAATTTTATTTATTTTTTTACATTTTTTTACATCCGTACGTCCGACTGACTCGTCGACAGGTCGAGGCAAGGCTCAAAAAATAAAAAAAAATAAAAAAGCCAACTTTGTTGTAAACGAATTCAACACGTCATCGTATAAGCCCGCCCTGACAATTTGATTGGTCCGAACAGCTCTGGTTCGAGCATAGTTGCTCCACAACGGATCAAGTCCAGACTGAACTTCCCGACCTCAAATGTTGTGGGCGGGGCTAAGTTCGGCTGCCATCCAGGCTACATCAAATCCTAACTGGCCCATTTAGCTGGGAGGCGGTCTAGTTTTGTGGGGGGTGGAGAAATGGCCGCAGTGAGCAATTTCACATTTACACAGCTTTTACTAAAGTAAACCCCCTAGAGTCTACATCAAACACAAAATCCCATAAAAAAACATTTTTACCATTATGGGAAAAAACTAAAAAGGATCAGAATACTTCTTCCAGCACTGCTCATAACTCACCCAGCAGGACGAAGATGCAGGCAAGGATGGCGATGAGCGCCCCTCTGCTGAGGCTGGCGGGCAGGCTGTACGCCTCGGCGTTGCACGACAGGACGTTGCCCTCGTGGTCGCAACTGCACACGCGGATGGTCAGCGTGCTGGTGCTGGTCTGCACCGGCTGCTCACCGTCAGACACGAAGATGGGCAAGTAGAAGACGGTCTGGTCCTGCTGCGCCCAGCCTCCTCGCCGCGTCAGGATCCACGCTGTGTTGTCTGGAAAGAGACAAAGAGGTCAGGGAAGGGTTGAGTTCCTGGAGTGTTTGTGAGCTCCACTGACTGTCACAGATAACAGGGTTCAGGGCATGTGCGTATAGGCCTGTTACAATAATTACAAAAGTGTCTAATTGTCAAATTTGTTTTTACATAACCGCGGTTTCTATGTGGTCTAAGGGCATTTAAAATTTAAATTCACCTTTTTAAGGTATTTGCATATAACTGATCCCCATGTGTTTCATATCAAAATGAAAACACAGCTGCTTTCATAGGCTGTGTATTTGTGTTATTACATTATCTGGGTCACATAACTGACATATAAACAAAAGATGTTGAGACTGTCTACCTTGGTTGTCTCTCAGGGTGAAGTTGGGGTTGTTGGCGGCCTCCGGAGCCAAGCTGTAGTAGAAGTGTTGTCCACCCAGCGGCTCATCCGGATCCACCGCCGTCACCGTCTGGATCAGCTGGATTTCATCACACAGACACACAGTTAGATCCCAGTGGAGGACTCATGTTTGGCTGTGATCATTAGGGCTCAGTACCGAATTCTGTACTATTTAGGCACCGACCAAATTGCCTCTAAAGTATGGAGTATCGAAAAATGCCTCTTCATTCAATACCCAATTTCAATACCTAAGGAGTAAAGCGTCATCAGCGTCAGTGAGCCAATCAGCATGCTTCTACCAAGCTCTAATAATGTTTGTGATTGGCTGTCTAATGTTAAACGTCATAGAGACACGCAAGAAAAACTCAAGTTACACAGAGAGAGGGCTCACGTTGTTGTGGTTGTGGATATTTCTGTTGTCTGTTGGTATGTTTCTGTTTTCTGTTTATCCCGTTTTGATTGTGTATTATTCTGAATTGTGTATATTTCTGTTTCCTGTTTTATTTTGATAGTCTGTTTTCTGTGTTGTCTTGTCTAGTTTTGCTTCCTGTGTTTTCCCGTCTTGTCTGATTGTCCTGCCCCGCCCTGATGTGTTTCACCTACCTGCTGTATCACCTGTCCCTTATTTGCTCGTTACCTCGTGTATTTAGCCTCTGTGTTCCCTTTGTCTCTTGTCAGATTGTTTTGTGTGTGTTTGCTGGTGCCTGGTCGTGTCTCCCTGTGTCAGTTCGTGTCTGGTTCTTTCCTCCCTGGATTTTCCTTTGTTCTCAAGTTCCTGGTTTTTTGCATTTCTCTTGTTTTTTTCGGGATTTCATGATTTTTGTTTTCTGTTCACTCTGAAGAAGTTTTTGCCTGCTACTCTCAGGACTCCTTCTGTTAATTTATATTTTGATTTTTGTGGAATAAATCCTCCTGCTCAACCCACTCACGCCTGCTCTCTGCTTTTGGGTCCTCTCCCTGAATCGTAACACAAGTAGTAGGAGCTGGAAAATAAATAAATAAATTTGTGCCGTAATGTTGTTTACAAAATTTCTTTTTGTTTTATTAAATTGGTATCGGAAAAAAGTATCTTTTAGGAACCAGCATCGAAGTCACGGTATTGGTATCTGTACCGGTATCGAATATTTTTGATACCCAGCCCTAGTGATTATGCATGCAATATATAATTAGGAAACATGAGCTTTTACAAAATACAAAATATTAACATCCTTCTTCTTAGTCCAATAAACGTATTGTTTCTAGTCTACAGGAAAGTATTGGCAAAACGCTTCCAACACGCTTGCGTGTCGCGTAAAAAATAGGCGTCAGTCCTATTTCTAGCATACACGTGGCTCGAGCCGCGCCTGAGACGTGAGTGTCTGCGTAGGCAGTGTGCAAGCTCTAACCTGTTAACATGGGAGCCGAAATACAAAACGGACATGCCACACAGCCAGTGTGTGGCCGACATAAGAGTTATCTTTTTTTCCCCCCAAATTCACTCAGTTTAGACAGCAGGGTTTGTGTGGAGCTAATTTAAATTACTTTATACACTGTTGGGAGCCTAATGCATAATATTCTTTAAAAACGGTAATTGATTTGTGGTTAAAGTCTTTATCTTCATAGTAACTAGTAGCTTTAGCAGTCACATAACATGTAGTGTAGTTAAAGTGATGTGTTTTCCTTGGGAGTTTTGGTGGAGTAGAAGAATAAAATGCACCTCAAACGTTCTATTTTGGAGTAAATATACTTTGTTTTCTTCCACCACTTATCAGCTGTATCATTCTTCATGCTGTGATGTTTCATGCTGTGATGTTTCGTACCTGTCCTGCTTTGGCGTTTTCGCACACATAACCCTCCAAGTAGTGCGTCAGCGAGGGGGGATTGTCGTTGACATCGAGGACCCTCACAGCCACCGACACGCTTGAGATCTGAGTGGGGTTATCTGCAGAAATATATACACACACACACACACACAAACACACACACACACACACACAGAGAAGATGCACACACTGGTCAGAAGCTGAGCGCTGCATTGATGGACTCAGATAAATGACTCTTTGAGGAGCCTGCTGAGTTCAGTTTGTGCTTCCCTTAATCTTGCGCTCATTTACAGCAAGCCTGCGGCGCATTAGGCCTCCTCACGCCTACATTACACTACCATTACCAATCAGAATTTGCATATCTTAACCAGCTGTGTAATAGGCAGTGGAAAGGCAATTAGAGGGCAGTAAGTACTTTCTCAGGTTTCATCACATGATCGATCAATCAGTGGCGTGACTTTGGAGCTGCAGGTCGCAGCGTGGGTGTTTATGCTGTATGTGTGTGTGTGTGTGTGTGTGTGTGTGTGTGTGTGTGTTTGTGTATGTGTGTGTTACATGTGCTGTAACTGTGCTGACGTTTTACCGGAGTGAAGGGAAACCAGCGGTGTGAACACCTGTTTGAGTTAAAGTACGACGCAGTTCAATTAAAATGTGAATTTTGAGTTATTATGAATATTATTGAGTTGCTTTATCAAATAAGAGTTTTGTCCTGAATGAGCTTCCACCAAAAATGTGAAAAGGAGGAGAGAAGTGAGCTTTTACTGGCATTATTTAATGAAAGACTAAATCCTCAGAATACTGAATTTTCGCAAGAAATTAAACATTTGCATCACGATGTGATGTCTTTTATAATGCCTTTTTTTTCTCATAAAATTATGACCTAATTCTCATAATTTCCTGACTTTTTTTCAAATATAAAATCACAACTTTAGTACAAATATATATCTAGTTTTCTCATAATGAGATTTGTTCTCAGAATTATACAGTAAATCATAATAACAAGATAATGTATTTTCTTTTCTTTGGCGAATGCAGCATGCTTGTGAAATATTTTAAATAATGACTTTTCTTGTAAAATTATGACTATGTCGTGATAAAATTGCATTATTTCTCATAAAATTCAGATTCACTTTCCATAATATTGTGAATTTTGTTGTGAAATTTCAACATAATGTCAAATATAAAGCACAAAAAGCCACTTAATTGTGTAACAAGTAAAGCAAAGAGAACTCTCTCTCTCTCTCTCTCTCTCTCATCTCTCTCATACCTTCCTACCTGTGCCCTCTCTCGCCCTCTCCGTCACGTCACATCTTTAATTAGCCACCAATGCAGAAAGTTATTCAATTAGTCATTCATTCAATTAATTACCATCTCCTTTTAGGTGTGTCTGCCAAACAAAGGGACAAAGAGACAAACAAAGCAGAAGCAGAGGGAGGGAGGGGGGGGGGGTGGGGGGGGGGGTGAAGGTGACTTTCACATCTGCAGGGCATCTCCGCTCTGCGTGACATAACTGCACGGGTTCACTGGTTCTCTGTTTGTGCGAGTATATGCACACATCTGTTTATTCTGGGCTTTTTTTCTACCCATGAATCTCCTTCTCAAGTTGTTTCTGTCTGTAACTTTAGTCCTTCGAGCCAAACGAAAATTCAGTGGAAATCCTTGGACTAATCACCAATAACAAGTAATTTAAGTTTAGTTCACTCTAGTCTCACATTGCCAGATCTATCTCCACATGCATGGTCTTGCTACGCCGCTTATTTATTTTGTTATAGGGAGTAGTAGTCTTGGGCTTGTTCGTATTTCTGAAATATTTTTATTGCACTGGCATGAGACAAGGCAAACATAAACTTACTTGATAAAAAAAGATTTTGCATGAGAAAGCCAGTGTTTGTGTGTGTGTGTGTGTGTGTGTGTGTGTGTGTGTGTGTGTGTGTATGACGTACTCATCTCCATGGCGAGGACGGTAATGTTATGCCAGCCGATCTCCTCTCGGTCCAGCGAACGCACCGTCATCAGCGACCCGGAAGTGATTTCGATGTAGAAGAACTTGTCGGGATCGCTGGACCTCTCGATGGAATACCTGGTGACACAAAATGACACGCGCCATGTGAAGTATCAGTGTTGAATAAAGTGTGTGTTTTTGGGGAGCTTGTAATCCTATCTGAGGGGGAAGCAAGCGCACGCACCATCCAGCATGTGTGCATCTGTGTGATAAGGCATCAGGCTGGCAGCTTCTGAAGGCACAGGAAAAAGAATAGGCTCCAGATAAGAGTTAATCAGAGTATGTGCCTCCTCTGCCAAACTGATGTATGCCAGGCATACACACACACCTGTAACAGGCCGCCTTGGATCACAAGTTGTTCTGTCCCTCCTCGAAGAAGGCCATCTCAAAAGCTCTTATTTCTGCCCCCAGGAGCGAGGAGCGAACATCGAGGAGGGATCATCGAGGAACTATGGCTGTGCAGCTGAAGGAGTTGCTAACTCCGCCCAAACAGCTGACAAAGTCATGTGGCGCTTCAGAGGAAAGGATAGCCTGGTCCTTCCAGACTCTCGTACATTTCCATTTGTACAGAGAGGCCACTCTCCATTGACAAGTGTTATCTTCCTTGAAGCCGGGTACTCTGTTGAAGTTTAAAACTATTGGATCTGCCCAGAGCCACTCTGGATCTGCCAATAACCAATCGCTAACGTTTGGTCGTGACGTCGGCTTAGCATCGCTAGCGTTAGCCTTAGCCAACTCCTTCAACACTAACGGAGCGAGCTGGAAAATTAAATTTTTCCCGAACCCCGTGGGGAGGAGGGCCACAACATCATGGCCACCAACACAACTCAGCAAAGATTGTTCTTGCTCGGGCTTTAACTTCTGGATATTCGGCAGCGTTGCCACAA